>NC_091134.1:74387050-74415870 GCF_041381155.1 Argopecten irradians
TACATTATATACAAATAAATGTGGATATCAATTCATTCTTAGCTAATATTGATAATGGCTACGTGATAAGCCATGCACCGTTTAGGGACGGGTTACAAGACAAAGTAAGTGTGCTTATTTTTGTTATTCGGGTTCATTCACCTTTGTGTACTATCAGAATTGTATAAACTAGAATTTTGAAGAAAAACAAGTTTGATTTTCACAATATCGGTAAAATGATCATTACAAATCTACTGTTTGCTGAAAGTATAGTAAATTAATAAATGCAACATCAACGACTTTTTCTTTTCATAGCTTTTGAAATATATTATGACAAGTTGCATAAAGGTGTAGAGTTACTAATTGTTTTCTTTACTATTAAATGCTAAATGACTAAATTTATAATCCTATCTTACTAGCAGATTGTCTTCTTCCAAACGTCTTGACACCGCCTCACTTTGGCTTTCAGTTGAGCGCGCGTCCTTGTGAGGAAGGCTATGGCTTCTGTTTTCTAGCCGAGAATAGAGTAAAAAAGAATCCTGAATTTAGTCGCTCTTTTGTGATCATGAATAAGGTACAATTACCTGCATATAAATTGTGAGATGTAGTAAATATTTTTTTCCTAAATGATCATCTTGAAATATTATAGTCTGCTTAAATATCGTGCAATCAAGCAATTATGCTATTTTTTACAAAATAATGACGAAAAATAAATATTTTTTCAAGGTGGCTTACAACGGATTTTCTTTTCGTTCAAAGACTAGGTATCTACTTTTCAAAATTAAGAAAGAAAACTTGTCTTTTGCATTTATGTACAGTTAAACCCTAATTTGTTCGGCTGAAAGGTTTTCACAGCGTTCGTGGCGGCTATCTTGAATATTTTCCATTCTCCAAAAATGCGGAGGTGGCATCATTCATTTAGATTCTTATCAAACATATCCTACTGCAACACAATTAGCAAAAAACATTTCATGTGAACTATATTTTTTCTGGTTAGCACCTAGACAAAGTGGCGCATTTCGATTCAAGAAAACGGAGTTCTGCTCGATTGATAGGATACGTATCTAAATGTTGTAAAATGATTTCAAATACAGGAATACCGTCATTATGTTATCTATATGTACATACTAGGTTTCTAACTAATAGCTGCTATCGTTGTCTAGAGATAAATACTGTAAGAGGTGAACGTTGTATCTGTTACATCATTTCGTGAACCTGGTAGGGCCTTGTACTTTTAAACTAATTATGGTGACAAATGTGCTAAAGGGACTTATATGGTTAGAATATTTCATATCGGATGGAGAGGAAACATGGGAGTGATTTTACTATCTAAAGTGTACACTGTACCACTGAAATCCAAACAAAATTCTGCCGTGTGACATGACAGTCCTCACATTTGCCTACCCCGTTGTATTTTATGTTGTGATTTTGGTATGTAATCCGATTAGATGTTGCTCTGAAAATAGTATCTGTTATAAGGAAGTAAAGTGTTGATTGCAATAAAAACAAAAAGCTAAGAGATTATTTTTCATTTCTTTATTGTTTCCGTTTCACGTAAACCACATACAATACGATTTTCTGTAAAAACAAAGACTATTTTGTCTAATAGATATTGTAAAAACAAAAATTCAGCGAACAATTTATGCACGTTGACTGCTGTCTTATTGGACCAACAATATTAAATATAGATTATATTATATCAAATATGTATGAGCCCGATTACACCCTGACGTGCCCCATTAGAAATTTTACACCCTGACGTACCCCAATAAAAAGTTTACACCCTGACGTACCCCACTGAATAGAAAGTTTACACCCTGACGTACCCCACTGAATAGAAAGTTTAAACCATGACGTACCCCACTGAATAGAAAGTATGTAAAACAAAATACAATAGTAGAGGTTTGTTTCCAAAAAAAGTTTCTTTATAATGTATGGATATTGAATAATAGGGAAATATGATATGCAAAGAATATAGGAAAGGTCTGAAAAGTGTGTCCATGTAACGAACCACATGCACCAGCTTATACATGCATTCCGTACAATGAGATATGCTGCGTTCGATACCACAAGTTACTATCATTCCCGGTTAGTGAAACACTGTCAATCCAAGCAGACAATAACATTTTTAAAGTCATTCCACTAATCGTTCATTGTCATATCACAGTGCAATATCCTGTTATTCCAAGGCCTTCTTGCGAAAGACGTAATATCCTGGCCCCTCACAATATCGACGAGATGAAAGAAATGACCTCCTTCCATACAATAAACTAGTGAGCGTTCACTGTGTATGGTCTGCGTGTGGCTCTTTGGCCTAGCTGAAGACCCGGTAAAAAGAACCAATATGGCCGACGCCTGCTAGGACTATTTCTGTTTCTGGCACCCGAGCGGAATATCTGGAGGAATCGTGCTGCAATGGCTTGTTCTCTAGAGGAGAGTTGCGCGGTTGGCGGGGTACTGGTAGGGACCGCCTGTGGTCTGTCTCCCGGGGTCAAAGGGCTATCTGTAACCTGTGTAACAAAATACATTTACATCAATCAATACCCGATTCTTTAAACTTTGAATTCATCATCATATCATGGTTGATGTCTTTAAAAGTTGCAACCTGTAATCGATATTTTTGGTAAGTTGATGAGCAATTGTGTTCTTTCTATTGTATATCAACTTCACAATCAAATCTTCGATATTTTGCTATTATTTCAATGCACGTTATTTTGAAACTCTAATGTTTCGTCGGTCCTGAACCAAACCAATGTATTATTACCTGTCCATGTTCTGTAGGTCCGGACCAAACCAATGTATTATTACTGTCCATGTTCTGTCGGTCCAGACCAAACCAATGTATTATTACCTGTCCATGTTCTGTCGGTCCGGACCAAACCAATGTATTATTACCTGTCCATGTTCTGTAGGTCCGGACCAAACCAATGTATTATTACCTGTCCATGTTCTGTAGGTCCAGACCAAACCAATGTATTATTACCTGTCCATGTTCTGTCGGTCCGGACCAAACCAATGTATTATTACCTGTCCATGTTCTGTCGGTCCGGACCAAACCAATGTATTATTACCTGTCCATGTTCTGTCGGTCCGGACCAAACCAATGTATTATTACCTGTCCATGTTCTGTCGGTCCGGACCAAACCAATGTATTATTACCTGTCCATGTTCTGTAGGTCCGGACCAAACCAATGTATTATTACCTGTCCATGTTCTGTAGGTCCGGACCAAACCAATGTATTATTACCTGTCCATGTTCTGTCGGTCCGGACCAAACCAATGTATTTTTACCTGTCCTTGTTCTGTAGGTCCGGACCAAACCAATGTATTATTACCTGTCCATGTTCTGTAGGTCCGGACCAAACCAATGTATTATTACCTGTCCATGTTCTGTAGGTCCGGACCAAACCAATGTATTATTACTGTCCATGTTCTGTAGGTCCGGACCAAACCAATGTATTATTACCTGTCCATGTTCTGTCGGTCCAGACCAAACCAATGGATTGTTACCTGTCCATGTTCTGTAGGTCCGGAACCAAACCAATGTATTATTACTGTCCATGTTCTGTAGGTCCAGACCAAACCAATGTATTATTACCTGTCCATGTTTTGTCGGTCCGGAACCAAACCAATGTATTATTACCTGTCCATGTTCTGTAGGTCCGGACCAAACCAATGTATTATTACCTGTCCATGTTCTGTCGGTCCGGACCAAACCAATGTATTATTACTGTCCATGTTCTGTAGGTCCGGACCAAACCAATGTATTATTACCTGTCCATGTTCTGTAGGTCCGGACCAAACCAATGTATTATTACCTGTCCATGTTCTGTAGGTCCGGACCAAACCAATGTATTATTACCTGTCCATGTTCTGTCGGTCCGGACCAAACCAATGTATTATTACCTGTCCATGTTCTGTAGGTCCGGACCAAACCAATGTATTATTACCTGTCCATGTTCTGTCGGTCCAGACCAAACCAATGTATTATTACCTGTCCATGTTCTGTCGGTCCGGACCAAACCAATGTATTATTACCTGTCCATGTTCTGTCGGTCCGGAACCAAACCAATGTATTATTACCTGTCCATGTTCTGTCGGTCCGGACCAAACCAATGCATTATTACTGTCCATGTTCTGTAGGTCCAGACCAAACCAATGTATTATTACCTGTCCATGTTCTGTAGGTCCAGACCAAACCAATGTATTATTACCTGTCCATGTTCTGTCGGTCAGGACCAAACCAATGTATTATTACCTGTCCATGTTCTGTCGGTCCGGACCAAACCAATGTATTATTACCTGTCCATGTTCTGTCGGTCCGGACCAAACCAATGTATTATTACCTGTCCATGTTCTGTAGGTCCAGACCAAACCAATGTATTATTACCTGTCCATGTTCTGTCGGTCCGGACCAAACCAATGTATTATTACCTGTCCATGTTCTGTAGGTCCGGACCAAACCAATGTATTATTACCTGTCCATGTTCTGTAGGTCCGGAACCAAACCAATGTATTATTACTGTCCATGTTCTGTAGGTCCGGACCAAACCAATGTATTATTACTGTCCATGTTCTGTAGGTCCAGACCAAACCAATGTATTATTACCTGTCCATGTTCTGTAGGTCCAGACCAAACCAATGTATTATTACCTGTCCATGTTCTGTCGGTCCGGAACCAAACCAATGTATTATTACCTGTCCATGTTCTGTCGGTCCGGACCAAACCAATGTATTATTACCTGTCCATGTTCTGTCGGTCCGGACCAAACCAATGTATTATTACCTGTCCATGTTCTGTCGGTCCGGAACCAAACCAATGTATTATTACCTGTCCATGTTCTGTAGGTCAGGACCAAACCAATGTATTATTACCTGTCTCCATGTTCTGTCGGTCCAGACCAAACCAATGTATTATTACTTGTCCATGTTCTGTAGGTCCGGACCAAACCAATGTATTATTACCTGTCCATGTTCTGTAGGTCAGGACCAAACCAATGTATTATTACTGTCCATGTTCTGTCGGTCCAGACCAAACCAATGTATTATTACCTGTCCATGTTCTGTAGGTCCGGACCAAACCAATGTATTATTACCTGTCCATGTTCTGTAGGTCCAGACCAAACCAATGTATTATTACCTGTCCATGTTCTGTAGGTCCAGACCAAACCAATGTATTATTACCTGTCCATGTTCTGTCGGTCCAGACCAAACCAATGTATTATTACCTGTCCATGTTCTGTCGGTCCGGACCAAACCAATGTATTATTACCTGTCCATGTTCTGTCGGTCCGGAGCCAAACCAATGGATTATTACCTGTCCATGTTCTGTCGGTCCGGACCAAACCAATGCATTATTACTGTCCATGTTCTGTCGGTCCGGAACCAAACCAATGGATTATTACCTGTCCATGTTCTGTCGGTCCGGAACCAAACCAATGTATTATTACCTGTCCATGTTCTGTAGGTCCGGACCAAACCAATGTATTATTACTTGTCCATGTTCTGTAGGTCCGGACCAAACCAATGTATTATTACCTGTCCATGTTCTGTAGGTCCAGACCAAACCAATGTATTATTACCTGTCCATGTTCTGTAGGTCAGGACCAAACCAATGTATTATTACTTGTCCATGTTCTGTAGGTCCGGACCAAACCAATGTATTATTACCTGTCCATGTTCTGTAGGTCCAGACCAAACCAATGTATTATTACCTGTCCATGTTCTGTCGGTCCGGACCAAACCAATGTATTATTACCTGTCCATGTTCTGTCGGTCCGAACCAAACCAATGGATTATTACCTGTCCATGTTCTGTAGGTCCGGACCAAACCAATGTATTATTACCTGTCCATGTTCTGTCGGTCCGGAACCAAACCAATGTATTATTACCTGTCCATGTTCTGTCGGTCCGGAACCAAACCAATGTATTATTACCTGTCCATGTTCTGTCGGTCCGGAACCAAACCAATGTATTATTACCTGTCCATGTTCTGTCGGTCCGGAACCAAACCAATGTATTATTACCTGTCCATGTTCTGTCGGTCCGGAACCAAACCAATGTATTATTACCTGTCCATGTTCTGTCGGTCCGGAACCAAACCAATGTATTATTACCTGTCCATGTTCTGTCGGTCCGGAACCAAACCAATGTATTATTACCTGTCCATGTTCTGTCGGTCCGGAACCAAACCAATGTATTATTACCTGTCCATGTTCTGTCGGTCCGGAACCAAACCAATGTATTATTACCTGTCCATGTTCTGTCGGTCCGGAACCAAACCAATGTATTATTACCTGTCCATGTTCTGTCGGTCCAGACCAAACCAATGTATTATTACCTGTCCATGTTCTGTCGGTCCGGAACCAAACCAATGTATTATTACCTGTCCATGTTCTGTGGTCGACCAAACCAATGTATTATTACCTGTCATGTTCTGTCGGTCGGACCAAACCATTTTACCTGTACCTGTCGGTCCGGACCAAACCAATGTATTATTACCTGTCCATGTTCTGTCGGTCCGGACCAAACCAATGTATTATTACCTGTCCATGTTCTGTCGGTCCGGACCAAACCAATGTATTATTACCTGTCCATGTTCTGTAGGTCCGGACCAAACCAATGTATTATTACCTGTCCATGTTCTGTAGGTCCGGACCAAACCAATGTATTATTACCTGTCCATGTTCTGTCGGTCCGGAACCAAACCAATGTATTATTACCTGTCCATGTTCTGTCGGTCCGGACCAAACCAATGTATTATTACCTGTCCATGTTCTGTCGGTCCGGAACCAAACCAATGTATTATTACCTGTCCATGTTCTGTCGGTCCGGAACCAAACCAATGTATTATTACCTGTCCATGTTCTGTCGGTCCGGACCAAACCAATGTATTATTACCTGTCCATGTTCTGTCGGTCCGGACCAAACCAATGTATTATTACCTGTCCATGTTCTGTCGGTCCGGACCAAACCAATGTATTATTACCTGTCCATGTTCTGTAGGTCCGGACCAAACCAATGTATTATTACCTGTCCATGTTCTGTCGGTCCGGAACCAAACCAATGTATTATTACCTGTCCATGTTCTGTCGGTCCGGACCAAACCAATGTATTATTACCTGTCCATGTTCTGTCGGTCCGGAACCAAACCAATGTATTATTACCTGTCCATGTTCTGTCGGTCCGGACCAAACCAATGTATTATTACCTGTCCATGTTCTGTCGGTCCGGAACCAAACCAATGTATTATTACCTGTCCATGTTCTGTCGGTCCGGAACCAAACCAATGTATTATTACCTGTCCATGTTCTGTCGGTCCGGACCAAACCAATGTATTATTACCTGTCCATGTTCTGTCGGTCCGGACCAAACCAATGTATTATTACCTGTCCATGTTCTGTAGGTCCGGACCAAACCAATGTATTATTACCTGTCCATGTTCTGTAGGTCCGGACCAAACCAATGTATTATTACCTGTCCATGTTCTGTCGGTCCGGACCAAACCAATGTATTATTACCTGTCCATGTTCTGTAGGTCCGGACCAAACCAATGTATTATTACCTGTCCATGTTCTGTCGGTCCGGACCAAACCAATGTATTATTACCTGTCCATGTTCTGTCGGTCCGGACCAAACCAATGGATTATTACCTGTCCATGTTCTGTAGGTCCGGAACCAAACCAATGTATTATTACTGTCCATGTTCTGTAGGTCCGGACCAAACCAATGTATTATTACCTGTCCATGTTCTGTAGGTCCGGACCAAACCAATGTATTATTACCTGTCCATGTTCTGTAGGTCCGGACCAAACCAATGTATTATTACCTGTCCATGTTCTGTAGGTCCGGACCAAACCAATGTATTATTACCTGTCCATGTTCTGTAGGTCCGGACCAAACCAATGTATTATTACCTGTCCATGTTCTGTAGGTCCGGACCAAACCAATGTATTATTACCTGTCCATGTTCTGTAGGTCCGGACCAAACCAATGTATTATTACCTGTCCATGTTCTGTAGGTCCGGACCAAACCAATGTATTTTCTGTCCATGTTCTGTGGTCCGGAACCAAACCAATGTATTATTACCTGTCCATGTTCTGTCGGTCCAGACCAAACCAATGTATTATTACCTGTCCATGTTCTGTCGGTCCGGACCAAACCAATGTATTATTACCTGTCCATGTTCTGTAGGTCCGGACCAAACCAATGTATTATTACCTGTCCATGTTCTGTCGGTCCGGACCAAACCAATGTATTATTACCTGTCCATGTTCTGTCGGTCCGGACCAAACCAATGTATTATTACCTGTCCATGTTCTGTAGGTCCGGACCAAACCAATGTATTATTACTGTCCATGTTCTGTCGGTCCGGACCAAACCAATGTATTATTACCTGTCCATGTTCTGTCGGTCCGGACCAAACCAATGTATTATTACTGTCCATGTTCTGTCGGTCCGGACCAAACCAATGTATTATTACTGTCCATGTTCTGTCGGTCCGGACCAAACCAATGTATTATTACCTGTCCATTCCATGTTCTGTCGGTCCGGACCAAACCAATGTATTTTTACCTGTCCATGTTCTGTAGGTCCGGACCAAACCAATGGATTGTTCCGGAACCAAACCAATGTATTATTACCTGTCCATGTTCTGTCGGTCCGGACCAAACCAATGTATTATTACCTGTCCATGTTCTGTCGGTCCGGACCAAACCAATGTATTATTACCTGTCCATGTTCTGTCGGTCCGGACCAAACCAATGTATTATTACCTGTCCATGTTCTGTCGGTCCGGACCAAACCAATGTATTATTACCTGTCCATGTTCTGTAGGTCCGGACCAAACCAATGTATTATTACCTGTCCATGTTCTGTAGGTCCGGACCAAACCAATGTATTATTACCTGTCCATGTTCTGTCGGTCCGGACCAAACCAATGTATTATTACCTGTCCATGTTCTGTCGGTCCGGAACCAAACCAATGTATTATTACCTGTCCATGTTCTGTCGGTCCGGAACCAAACCAATGTATTATTACCTGTCCATGTTCTGTCGGTCCGGACCAAACCAATGTATTATTACCTGTCCATGTTCTGTCGGTCCAGACCAAACCAATGTATTATTACCTGTCCATGTTCTGTCGGTCCGGACCAAACCCATGTATTATTACCTGTCCATGTTCTGTAGGTCCGGACCAAACCAATGTATTATTACCTGTCCATGTTCTGTCGGCCAGGAACCAAACCAATGTATTATTACCTGTCCATGTTCTGTAGGTCCGGAACCAAACCAATGTATTATTACCTGTCCATGTTCTGTCGGTCCAGACCAAACCAATGTATTATTACCTGTCCATGTTCTGTCGGTCTGGACCAAACCAATGTATTATTACCTGTCCATGTTCTGTAGGTCCGGACCAAACCAATGTATTATTACCTGTCCATGTTCTGTAGGTCCGGACCAAACCAATGGATTGTTACCTGTCCATGTTCTGTAGGTCCGGACCAAACCAATGGATTGTTACCTGTCCATGTGCCGTCGGTCCGGACCAAACCAATGTATTATTACCTGTCCATGTTCTGTCGGTCCGGAACCAAACCAATGTATTATTACTGTCCATGTTCTGTAGGTCCGGACCAAACCAATGTATTATTACCTGTCCATGTTCTGTAGGTCTGGACCAAACCAATGGATTGTTACCTGTCCATGTGCCGTCGGTCCGGACCAAACCAATGGATTATTACCTGTCCATGTTCTGTCGGTCCGGACCAAACCAATGCATTTTTACCTGTCCATGTTCTGTAGGTCCGGACCAAACCAATGGATTGTTACCTGTCCATGTTCTGTAGGTCCGAAACCAAACCAATGTATTATTACTGTCCATGTTCTGTAGGTCCAGACCAAACCAATGTATTATTACCTGTCCATGTTCTGTCGGTCCGGACCAAACCAATGTATTATTACCTGTCCATGTTCTGTAGGTCCGGAGCCAAACCAATGGATTATTACCTGTCCATGTTCTGTCGGTCCGGACCAAACCAATGTATTATTACCTGTCCATGTTCTGTCGGTCCGGACCAAACCAATGTATTATTACCTGTCCATGTTCTGTCGGTCCGGACCAAACCAATGTATTATTACCTGTCCATGTTCTGTAGGTCCGGACCAAACCAATGTATTATTACCTGTCCATGTTCTGTCGGTCCGGACCAAACCAATGTATTATTACCTGTCCATGTTCTGTCGGCCCGGACCAAACCAAGTATTATTACCTGTCCATGTTCTGTCGGTCCGGAACCAAACCAATGTATTATTACCTGTCCATGTTCTGTAGGTCCGGACCAAACCAATGTATTATTACCTGTCCATGTTCTGTAGGTCCGGAGCCAAACCAATGTATTATTACCTGTCCATGTTCTGTCGGTCCGGAACCAAACCAATGTATTATTACCTGTCCATGTTCTGTAGGTCCGGACCAAACCAATGCATTTTTACCTGTCCATGTTCTGTAGGTCCGGACCAAACCAATGGATTGTTACCTGTCCATGTGCCGTCGGTCCGGTTTCGTCCCCATAATCGTAGAAGACTGGTTCAGCACAATAGCTCTGTAGTGTCGCCAACGTGCAACCTTGTTCCCGGAAACAGCACTCCTCAACAACCCCTTGATCTGCCGAACGTTTGGAAACATTGGAAAACGTCCCCTCACTCTTTATATTCTGTAAGCCTATAACAAAACATTTTGAAATCATCTGTTTATATCATCGAATAAAAGAACGTTATAAAATAGAATTATAACTACTAAGTAGATACAATATGTACGTCTACATGTATAACAACCAATAGAACAATAACTAAATACGTTATACTCATCGAAATGTGTGACCATTACAGATCCCGCTGTATTCAGTATCTTAAACACCCCAATCTTCATCGAAATGTGTGACCATTACAGATCCCGCTGTATTCAGTATCTTAAACACCCCAATCTTCATCGGAATGTGTGACCATTACAGATCCCGCTGTATTCAGTATCTTAAACACCTCAATCTTCATCGAAATGTGTGACCATTACAGATCCCGCTGTATTCAGTATCTTAAACACCCCAATCTTCATCGAAATGTGTGACCATTACAGATCCCGCTGTATTCAGTATCTTAAACACCCCAATCTTCATCGAAATGTGTGACCATTACAGATCCCGCTGTATTCAGTATCTTAAACACCCCAATCTTCATCGAAATGTGTGACCATTACAGATCCCGCTGTATTCAGTATCTTAAACACCCCAATCTTCATCGAATATTCAGTATCTTAAACACCCCAATCTTCATCGAAATGTGTGACCATTACAGATCCCGCTGTATTCAGTATCTTAAACACCCCAATCTTCATCGAAATTTAATGATATCTTAATTTCTACCAATCAGAATTTGCTATATTGTTACCTAAAGTTGTGTGGTCTCTTTTTGTCATATAGTGAAAACTGTTTAAGTGTTATATACATTTTTCTCCGTCTCTCCGAGGTTTAAGCTTTCTAATTTTATCACTTTTTTATAAAGTTGCAGCACCGGAAGTATTTTTTAATTATAAAAGTAAAAAGCTGTTTAATGTATAAACGTAAAAAAGGGCTCGAAAGATGTCGAATCATTCCGACCTTTTCCGAACATGGTCGCGACAATCTCGAAGTAACACGAGAGTTGTGAAACCAAGAGAAAATGTCAACAATTTTTCGAAAACAAAACATGTGGTCGACCTCAGCAGACTTGATCTGCAAAGAAAATAATGCTCGCACATTACAATATTTGATACACACAATATTGAATTACGGCAATGTGTGAATTAGATGTTTCAAATACTCGCTCTGTGGACATATACCAGCACGATTTGCTCATATAAGCCAGAAGGAAAACGTAAACAAACACATGTTACCTGGATCACCACGTGCAGGTCGTGTGGACGCCAGTTACGTGATACGATTCGGAACTCCGACAAAACCCGAAGGTACCGAACATGGCGGTGATTGAAGTCGCTTTATTCAAAACCAGGAATATATAATCACTAGATTTCGGCTCTCTTAGAGACCGATATGCTTTTAGGGATCTAAATCATCAAGTAGCATGTCCATGTTCAAATATCAAATGTTTAAGCGACATATCGTTACACTGAAATTAGCATGAAATATAACTTTAACAACATTGCCCTGCAGGTAGCGCGTTAGAATTGGTCTACTGTACAAGACATAACCTGTAACAAATGTCTCTTAGAATTAGGGCACCGCATTACATACACGTTACACACCGCATGCATGGAGATCGTCCTTACATGACCCTGGTTGTTGATAGGACGTTAATTAATCAAATAATCAAACCTTGGCAACAGATGCTTTCAGCGGTAGTATCAGTGTGTTCGGAATCCTTTAAAACGACGGTCTCCTATGCATGCGGTGTGTAGCGTGTATGTAATGTGGTGCGTGTTTTGAGAGACCTAACCCTAAGTGACATTTGTTTCGTGTTATGTCTTCTTGTACAGTAGACCAATGGTTTTCGAAAAGATACCATGGAGTTTGCCATCTGTTCAAACCCCGATGTATCAATTTTCAGCAAAATCGGACAATATTTCAATTTTAGCCAATCAGAATCTATGGAATTGTATCCATAGTGGTAGAAGTATTTGAAAATAGGGATGGCCAAATGCACATTTCTGGACCATGATGGATATTTTTGCAATGATTCTGTTAGATTCGTGCAATGGTTTTCGAGATATGTGTCGGACAAAATTCTCTTCATCTGGCTAAATTATTTGAAAACAACGATATGTCACTGCAATGTTGAGCTCTATTGGCGAAATATCAACATACAAGAATTCATTTCGTCCCCTACACTTTATGGTTAAAAAAGGGAAGTAATAATTAGATTGGTGGATTTGAAAAGTCCCCGGAACGTGACCCCAATGGAATATAGTCCTTAATGAAGGTAAAGTGAGAATGAGGATCTGTATATAGGTCAGATTGGCCCCATTGGTAGAGCATCCGGCTTATGTTGACAAGGCCTCAAGTTCGAACCCCGGTCAAGTCGTGCATTTTGCCGTTCCCATTAAGATGTAAATAATAATGAGATTGAACATTACCTGATCGTTTATTGAAAGATCCATTACACACAAGGCTTAATGTGTCGGCCAGTTGTTCCCCACACATCCGTTGGTTACTCCCGTGTATGACCGTGGTTATCGATAACAGAATTATTAGGGTAGCTTTTGCCATTCTCTTACTGGCCTGTAATATAAAATAACGGTTATCTAAAAAAAAGATGTAACTGTTTCTGGTCTCTGATATATCTTACTCGAATACCCCACTCAAGCCTGTCACAGAACAGGTCAGAGAGAACAAAACAAAGCTATCAGGTTATGTTACCTGTCTTGTAAGCAGAGCATTTGTCTTTACAACAGTAACCTAACAATGAAGAGGATGGCTAGCAAACGGGCCATCGGGATGAGGCTCTTTTTGAGATAATTTAGACTATGCATAGAGACAATTTCAAAATAATGATAAAAAGATTAAAAATTCATATGTTATAAATGTTAAATGTCAAGTTAAATGAAATCAATGGACGAATGGAAAGCCTAACAGTAAGTAATAAATGCAGAAAAAAACCTGTTTAGACTCAGTTCCTCGAAGCTTTAGAAGATATTCGATATGAAGATTTGAAAAAAAATAGCCTGATATGCCATTTATATGTAATGGTGGTTACGTGTCGCGTTAAATTATTAGGCGTTACTGGAAAGCGTTGTTTAATAAGGACGCAGCCCTTCGTGTCCGAAGCACTTCTAAGGTAACGCATACATGAAAATAAAGAAAAAACACAATCTTCAAAATTCAATCCTACACACTGACAGCTTCAGTTTGCGGACGCCATTTTTTTTGTCCATTGTAAAAAAATCTCATCAGCTTGAATGCGATGCTTGAAGTCAGCTCATTATATAATCAAGCGATTCAAACGCTTTTAAGATCCGAAGAACGTAATCTTTATCCGGCAGAAGCTCGGTGCTGTTGCTCTTTATTTGCAAGCGTTCAAGTGATAAACTAACGTCCGATATAATCACCTGACCAAAAACGGCATATCTGTTACGGAAATAAAAGTTTCTTTCTTCTCTTATGTGGGTTTCCTTCTCAAATGGGGGTTTTGGGGAAAAGATAAGAGTGTGAATATATGGATAAAAAATAAACCGAAAATTAGGCTTCGTTATTTCCATAAATTGAACTTTTTAACATTGCATAATTTGTGTTTACTGAAACATCTGGCGGCGCCCTTTAAGTCCTTGCCTTCAGTCATATCATACCTAATACACCAAAGATAAGTCTCCGGTGTCTAATATAATAAGGGCGCAGGAAAGGACACGAAAATATAAGAAAAAACACAATTTTCAACATTCAATCCTACACACTGACAGCTTTAGACTGGTTCCCGCCTCAGTTACCTCCCTTGCGTACGCTTCACTGAGGACCGGTAGCGGGTAGCCATCTTGAGTGGGAATTCCAACTCCAGAGTAGTGCGCATCATTTCTGCGCATGATATGTCATCATGGAGACGGCTACTTCCGTTAAGAGAAAATAACGTCATTAACGTCGTTCCTATGAACACTCTAAACTCTGTTAGCACGAAATGATTTCAAAACTTAAGATATTATTTACTTTTGTTTATATATCGTTCAAATAAATTATTTATTCTTTACTTTAAGATCCGTCGCTTCGTGCGTAAAGGGTTTTTCCACGCCTAAAAAAAGTGATGCCAGCGAACCGGATATGTAGATTGACCAATCAAAAAAAATCATCATGGTTACTCGCTACCGGTCCCTAGTGAGCGGAGCGCAGCCTGGCGGAGAGTAGAGAACTAAGGGAAGGGAACCAGTCTATGACAGCTTCACTTTGCGGCCGCCATTTTTTCATACATATGGTGAGGTTGTGCTTTGCTCCGGTACTGCCCTCCCAAGTAAATATATATTTATCTAATGCAAATGCATAACAGGGTTATTTAAACATTTTTTTATTATATTTAAATAATAATAATAACACTTTGAAAATTAAAAGCTATAGAATGCATTCAAAATATCTACTGAATGAGCACAAGGAATCATGACGTCACATAACGTCAACAAATGGCGCGAAATCATAGGATTCGCATACGCGGCACTCCAGGCCTTGAAAGGACACAGAGAAATCCGAATCTTTGAGTTCATTTCTTTAAGTTTATGCTAGACAATTATTACATCATATACTTATATAGTTTAAAGTGTGTCCTTTTATTTCTAAATTATGTCTTCATGAAATAGAAAATAAAATAAACAAGTAGAGCTTCGCTCTTCCTATGCCGTGCATGATTCATATTAAAACATCTGGCGGCGTCCTTGAAGGCCTTGCCTTCAATGTGCCTGTTGTTCATAACTGTATGTCAGTAGTGTCTCATAAGCCAAATATTGCTGGCCATGTTTTTGTGGTGATAGTGACTATGTGGTAAATATTTGGTGTAATATGTGTGTGACACTTGGATATTTGCTACCATCCCGGTAGCTTTTATAATCGGTCGCTTTGTCTGCCATGTTGTTGGGATTTCACATGGTTATAAATAATCTGTTCACCTTGATTGGCTGGCTAAAACGATTTACGTGTGTTGATTGGTTACTTGTTGTTGAAGATTCCATGTGTGTAAGGGTACCAGTGGGGAAATTATTGCAAACAAATTATCATTTGATAAACCCAGAGAAGTCCGAATGTTTTTTCTGGTTGTCGGACATTATTCTCAGAAATCACACAAGGCGGCGCTACACGTACTTAATAGAATATAAGTTCTCAATCGGATCCCCTCGGAGAAATTGACGGAAATTACTCTGAGATTTTGCGATTGTATCAGTTCGGTGATTTGCCGAGTTTTGTTTACATTGTGGAGCGTGGAGCATCTATATATAGCCTAACTTTTACTGTTGGCTAGATGATCATGACTTACTTAGGGGATATTTCAATTTGTGCGACTGTATGCGCTTAAGTAAAGTACAGTTTAAACCGAAATGTTATGCTTGTTTCTTTGCGTATATGTAATACACCAACTTGTACATGTACATGTATATCAGTACAGTGTATATTAGACGGAAAACTTGTTGCTTTAGCATTAGAAAAAGGCCCACTGCACCTTCTGAACAACTTTATTAAACTACACAAAACATTCATTTTCATAACGCAGGTCGTATTATGGTTCCCGACGTGGTCATAATTACAACGCGTTCGTTAGTTGATTTTTTCTGCGCCAGACGGCAAAAACTTCAACTTGTTTGGTGTTGTAACCTCATCTTTGGACATATTATGTTATAATTGTTTTAAAGAAACTTTTATTTTTTGTTTCGGAAAGGTAGCCTAGTGGCCCTTTCATGAATATCATGAAGTTGAATATTTTTTACATTGAATGCGAAAGCATTTAAATTATCATTCTTCAAAAATGAATTGTCATAAGAACTATAGCTAACTGTGAACAGAACAATGCGTCAAGCTTTCCTATAATCGCTTCCTAATAAATAATGCTGTATGGTAGGTTGGTAGCCTTCTTAGCTTTTTGGGAAGCTAATACTTGTTTATAATTATATATATTTGCTAATACGTCGGAACAAGGCTTACACCATCATTGTATCTCATCATCATCATCATCATCCTAATCAGGAATATACAACAAATGGGTTACTCTTTATCTGTGCTGGCTGCAATCCTTTAAATAATTGTTAATTGTTCATAATTATTTTATATTCGTTATATATTCCTTGGTCCAACAGCTTATCAATACGTATATAGAATGCTTTATTTTTCACTCATGAAGAAGTACATGGACATTTCAAAAACACTGATTTAATCAATCTGTATATCTTGGCGACAGATAATACGATACATTTTCCGTTTGTCTGATATGTCCTTGGCCAGGTATTACACCCGGTCCACCCCAACTGCGAACGATGCGTGTATATAAACCCCTACCGCTCTACCGCTGACTTGTATCGATGTATTGAATGAGTGTAGTTATTTATAGACTCCAGTACTGTCGCCAAATCCACAGGTAAACTGGTACTGGATGCTACGCTCGGGCCTCTCATCCAGCTTAACGAAACTGAATGGCTAGTTAGCTTAACCGATCTATATATCATCAACAATGCGTCTGTATCTACTTAAAAACAAAACAAATATTCTTCAAATTGCATAAAAATTCACTTGACTAGTATTTCTTTATTTTAGATATTTTAACAAATCTTCATATTTCTAGTAAAACTGCATATGAAACTCCTTATAGATCTAGCTATGCTCATTACGTAGGGAACCGCCATAACATGTCCCGGCTGCAGGCCGTGTGCAAAAAGTCAAAACACACGTGGGATTTATAAGACGAGTCCTAAACTGTCCTATATTTAGGATTTTCAATAAGTGGTTTGTAATATTATTACAGCAAAACTGACAAGCTAGAAGGTTAGTGGCATTTTAACCGTACTGTTATATATAATTAGCCATCAGCTTGGATCTGGTGCCGTACAGATAGTGAGTTCACTCACGATGTGATTATTGCAAGCCAACGTAAATGCTATCGGAATGCTCTTTAAAGTTTGTTAATGATCTCAAACACACTTAAAACTTATTGTGGCAATATTAAAGTAACTAAATTATAATATTTTCAAATAGTTCTGATAACTATTCATGTGTAATATCTCCAGACATTGACATGTGTACGGATCGAATACGGCGGACTGCCAATGTTTTTGACATGTTCTGCAAGATATATTTCACTGTTTCAGTTACGGTGGCCAATAAAAGAAAACAAGCACAGTGCAATTATATTATGTTATTTCTTCTAAATACAACACTTTTTACGGTAAAACTTGGTTTTACCAGTATTGGTATCGCAATTCCGGAACTAGCTTTTTAACCCCCCCCGGCTGGTGTCGTGAAGAATAAACTGAATAACCACACATTTGTGGTATATGTAGTTGTAATTTGCACCCAGATACAATATAAACTAGTTTAGAATAATTCTGTAAACTTATTCAGCAGCATCAATATCATTTAAGTGGATTGCGAAGAAAATAAGAAAATATAGTGAACTGCATTTCATTATTATCTAAATAATATTCACTAGGCAAGTAACAGATACAAGTGGTGTCGTGGTAAGTCCTGAGCTTTCAATGCTGACGGCCCGGGTTCAACCCTTATCGTCGGTAGATTGTTTTTATTTTTTTTTAATTTCATATTTTTATTTATTGTTAATTCACCATGCTTGAAAATATTCTTTTATTTTGTCTTTATATTTATTTTTGTTTTATTTTATTTTTATTTTCCAAAAGTTTATTCCAAACATAGACATGTATAGCATATACACTAAATTACGAACATCCCACTATTACGGCCACTTATGTGTGACTTCACACCTCGCTGTGCCTCACCTTCCCGCACGCAGCAACCCGTGAACAACTACCCGCAGGTACATCAGTCAGTCTTTTGTTTCCGTCGACCTAATTATCAGATTATCTACCTGTACTAGGAGAGTGTTAATCGCCATCATTTGCATACTTGTGACTGGCAGTTGACGTGATCGAAACCACAAGTAATGCAACGTTCTTTCGATAGCCCTGGTGGCGAGATCGAACGATTTAGGCAGTTCTTTCTCATACGTGTAACGCCAATGGAATTAAAATTCTTTAATGTATGAGATATATTGATCTTATTTCAGATATTTATGCAGTACCGTACGTCAATCATCTCATTTCAATAGATGTGTCATCTATTTTGTTGCGGTAAACAATCGGTGTTTTGCATTGGTTAAAAGTACGCTTGACTATTGCACAGTAATCTTTCAAACACTTTACCGATTGTGATCGTAAGTTAATACTTGACCAATCATTGCACATGGCGGGATAATTAAAATCGATTTACGTAAATATTAATAATAATTTACACAGATCAATACCAATTTTAAAACACATAGATTCTCATTTACCTCAGGTGATACTATGTGATAATTAAACCAGAGACATAGATAATTTAATAACTATCTAAATCTCTGATTAAACTAACGATATGTATTTGAATTATAATTAAAACATAATAGAAAGTAATGGTCTAGAAAAAGTATTTTCATTTAGATTGTCAACAATTACTTCAGTGAAATTCAGTTTAAGATTTAAATAAGCACACACACCATTAATGTATTTAATGAAAAAAATATGTCTATGCTCTAGAAATAAATGGTATAGTCATTATATGTCCCTAATTTATCAAACTTTAAAAAATATTTGTAAATTATTGGTTTTGATTAGATACGCATGCATTAAAATATGATATGATTAAGATTCTAATGGCCGACAAAACTAATTAATCAAATATAGTATTTTGCAAATTTATCTTAACCAAAATATATCAAACTGGTTTTTCCCCACACGTACATGTACATACTCAGCATGCTATGTTATGTTTCTTATGGTTTTTTTTTATATAAATGTAATGTATATGTCATGTCAAGTTTATGTTGATGTCCCATGTATTTGTAAATGTGTTAAATGCAAAAAATTGAACAAAAAATAAAAAATAAAAAATATATATATATACATGTATATTGCATTTTTCATAAAATTTCAATTTTGAAACAAAAATACAGTACATACCGGGTATATTATGTACCGGTCAGCTAGGATACAGAGTTTCTGTTCTTGATCGTCATGATCATAGAAGAAACCTGGTCCACCTCAGAATTAAGACCACCTCGCTATTAAGACCACTTTTACTCAGACCACTGGGTGGTTTTAATAGATAGGTTTTAATGTAAATACTGTTATACATATTCTCAACACATGTTATGTAATGTTTCTGACGTCCCTTGCTCATACACATTTTCATTTACAGAGGTTCGGAGCGGTAGGGAGCTGGGTTTTCGAGAAAAATATTTCAAACATTAAAGGATAGATAACCACCCCATATATACATCTCTTCGTATCTGTAGCAGTGTGCAGCCAAGCGTGAAGGTGTGATACATTGATCATGACCACATCAAAACAATAAGCAGTGATCTAGAGTTGGCTGTTCTATTGTTTAGAGGATTAAGTGTCATTTTATAACGAAATCTTATCGTTTGGTTGTTTATGCAAATTAAATGAAAAAAATCGGAGGTGTTTAAAATATAAATGAAATTGTAATACATGTACGTACTATTCTGTACTAGGCAAATGTACTTATATAATTTGTAACACAATGTTTTTTTCAGAGTAGATTATCATGTCAAAGTAAAATTGCTGAGTGAATCTGCTATAATATATATTGAAACCACTGAAGCTTATAATTTTCGTTACTGTAAAGGAAATTTTAGAAATATCAACCCATTTCAAATGATTCGACTGAACTAATTAAGTCTTCCCATCTTCTCCTCCCGGTAGGAGTATGTTATTTTTTCATTACATTGTACAGATCAATATGAAATGTTTAATGTAAGTAGGAAACAAATTTGACATATTTCAGAGTCAGCCTAATTCAGGTATTCTCTGATAGCAGATAAAGCACATACCGGTAAACAGCTGATAGCTGACAGAGATTTTTTTCTCTCTTTCCCTCTCTTTCCCCTCTTTCTCCCTGATATGTTGCCAAAGTAGTATTAGTGAAGTTATGAAGCATGAAAGTCATCCTTTATGACAATATACGTTAGTTATATATGTTACACGGTCTGACAACCATTAATTTTTGTAGTTATAGATAGTATGGTGTTCTTAAACTTGCTAGATATATTTTTGTTAAAAAGGAAATCCTTGATGTCATTCATATTAGTCATTAAAGGTCAAATACGTGTACGGTATTGCTTAAACATTATATGAGATTTTATATAATATAACCAGTAAGTTTTTTCTTGATATCTGAAGAATGCCTGTTTAGTTTTTAACAAAAAAAATCAATTTAATTTGACATTACAAGTCACCATAATGCTGAAACTTTTCTTTATATAAACTTGACAACATAAATACTTCCTCTTTGATTGAAGGTTCTGCACTTAAATGCATTATGTGTATTTAGAATAACTGGACCTGTACAAAATGTGAGAAAATAAATCAATGTGATAAATTATTACGACCAAATAAAAACAATTATTTGTATTAGTTTTTCAGCCTTAGTTTAAGTCCTGTTTTCTTTGGATCGTTTTCCAATTTGCAGTTATACTGATAATATAACCATTGACTTATCAATCTTTAACACTCGAATCAACTCCTATCATCCAGAAGTTTTACCGCAGCAGTACTTTCAGTACTTTGATTGTGCAAGTTGTCAAGCATTTATTGTGAATGTTTTGCAATGAAATTACCACCTTTATAACACTGAATTTGTGGTTCCCCGGACATCGTTTTCCCCAAAATTTGAATGCGCAAAATATACCGATAGTAGATTTTTTTCAGTATTTAAAGCCATAAGAAAAAATGCATGTGCAAAGTGGTGTGTAAGTAACACAAGATTTTACGGTATTTGTAACATTTACGATTGTGTTTGGTATAGCTGATGTAGCCAGAGCGCCCCGCGATTTACCTGTGGATTTGGCGACAGTACTCGAGTCTAAAAATAGCCACGTTGTGTCGGTAGAGTGTTAGCGTTTATCGCTACACGGTACAGAATTTCTCGCTGTGTTACAAATCAATCGATTGACGGTAAGGAACTTCATAATATTTATCATTCGCAGTTGGGGTGGACCGGGTGTAATATCACCAATTATTCTCAAGTAAACAACTTGTTTGTAACACTGGCGCAAAGTTGATCAGATACTAGTTACATATACCCGATTTACGGTTACATTGTAACAAGTATATTAGAATCATCGGTTACATTGTAACAAGTATATTAGAATCATCGGTTACATTGTAACAAGTATATTAGAATCATCGGTTACATTGTAACAAGTATATTAGAATCATCGGTTACATTGTAACAAGTATATTAGAATCATCGGTTACATTGTAACAAGTATATTAGAATCATCGGTTACATTGTAACAAGTATATTAGAATCATCGGTTACATTGTAACAAGTATATTTTAGAATCATCGGTTACATTGTAACAAGTATATTAGAATCATCGGTTACATTGTAACAAGTATATTTGAATCATCGGTTACATTGTAACAAGTATATTAGAATCATCGGTTACATTGTAACAAGTATATTAGAATCATCGGTTACATTGTAACAAGTATATTAGAATCATCGGTTACATTGTAACAAGTATATTAGAATCATCGGTTACATTGTAACAAGTATATTAGAATCATCGGTTACATTGTAACAAGTATATTAGAATCATCGGTTACATTGTAACAAGTATATTAGAATCATCGGTTACATTGTAACAAGTATATTAGAATCATCGGTTACATTGTAACAAGTATATTAGAATCATCGGTTACATTGTAACAAGTATATTAGAATCATCGGTTACATTGTAACAAGTATATTTAAAATCACCGGTTACATTATAACAAGTATATTAGAAATCATCGGTTACATTGTAACAAGTATATTAGAATCATCGGTTACATTGTAACAAGTATATTAGAATCATCGGTTACATTGTAACAAGTATATTAGAATCATCGGTTACATTGTAACAAGTATATTAGAATCATCGGTTACATTGTAACAAGTATATTTGAATCATCGGTTACATTTTAACAAGTATATTAGAATCATCGGTTACATTGTAACAAGTATATTAGAATCATCGGTTACATTGTAACAAGTATATTTGAATCACCAGTTTCATAACAAGTATATTAGAATCATCGGTTACATTGTAACAAGTATATTAGAATCATCGGTTACATTGTAACAAGTATATTAGAATCATCGGTTACATTGTAACAAGTATATTAGAATCATCGGTTACATTGTAACAAGTATATTAGAATCATCGGTTACATTGTAACAAGTATATTAGAATCATCGGTTACATTGTAACAAGTATATTAGAATCATCGGTTACATTGTAACAAGTATATTAGAATCATCGGTTACATTGTAACAAGTATATTAGAATCATCGGTTACATTGTAACAAGTATATTAGAATCATCGGTTATCATTGTAACAAGTATATTAGAATCATCGGTTACATTGTAACAAGTATATTAGAATCATCGGTTACATTGTAACAAGTATATTAGAATCATCGGTTACATTGTAACAAGTATATTAGAATCATCGGTTACATTGTAACAAGTATATTAGAATCATCGGTTACATTGTAACAAGTATATTAGAATCATCGGTTACATTGTAACAAGTATTTAATCATCGGTTACATTTAACAAGTATATTAGAATCATCGGTTACATTGTAACAAGTATATTAGAATCATCGGTTACATTGTAACAAGTATATTAGAATCATCGGTTACATTGTAACAAGTATATTAGAATCATCGGTTACATTGTAACAAGTATATTAGAATCATCGGTTACATTGTAACAAGTATATTAGAATCATCGGTTACATTGTAACAAGTATATTAGAATCATCGGTTACATTGTAACAAGTATATTAGAATCATCGGTTACATTGTAACAAGTATATTAGAATCATCGGTTACATTGTAACAAGTATATTAGAATCATCGGTTACATTGTAACAAGTATATTAGAATCATCGGTTACATTGTAACAAGTATATTAGAATCATCGGTTACATTGTAACAAGTATATTAGAATCATCGGTTACATTTAACAAGTATATTAGAATCATCGGTTACATTTAACAAGTATATTAGAATCATCGGTTACATTGTAACAAGTATATTAGAATCATCGGTTACATTGTAACAAGTATATTAGAATCATCGGTTACATTGTAACAAGTATGTTAGAATCATCGGTTACATTGTAACAAGTATGTTAGAATCATCGGTTACATTGTAACAAGTATATTAGAATCATCGGTTACATTGTAACAAGTATATTAGAATCATCGGTTACATTGTAACAAGTATATTAGAATCATCGGTTACATTGTAACAAGTATATTAGAATCATCGGTTACATTGTAACAAGTATATTAGAATCATCGGTTACATTGTAACAAGTATATTAGAATCATCGGTTACATTGTAACAAGTATATTAGAATCATCGGTTACATTGTAACAAGTATATTAGAATCATCGGTTACATTGTAACAAGTATATTAGAATCATCGGTTACATTGTAACAAGTATATTAGAATCATCGGTTACATTGTAACAAGTATGTTAGAATCATCGGTTACATTGTAACAAGTATATTAGAATCATCGGTTACATTGTAACAAGTATATTAGAATCATCGGTTACATTGTAACAAGTATATTAGAATCATCGGTTACATTGTAACAAGTATATTAGAATCATCGGTTACATTGTAACAAGTATATTAGAATCATCGGTTACATTGTAACAAGTATATTAGAATCATCGGTTACATTGTAACAAGTATATTTGAATCATCGGTTACATTTTAACAAGTATATTAGAATCATCGGTTACATTGTAACAAGTATATTAGAATCATCGGTTACATTGTAACAAGTATATTAGAATCATCGGTTACATTGTAACAAGTATATTAGAATCATCGGTTACATTTTAACAAGTATATTAGAATCATCGGTTACATTGTAACAAGTATATTAGAATCATCGGTTACATTGTAACAAGTATATTAGAATCATCGGTTACATTGTAACAAGTATATTAGAATCATCGGTTACATTGTAACAAGTAGTATATTAGAATCATCGGTTACATTGTAACAAGTATATTAGAATCATCGGTTACATTGTAACAAGTATATTAGAATCATCGGTTACATTTAACAAGTATATTAGAATCATCGGTTACATTGTAACAAGTATATTAGAATCATCGGTTACATTGTAACAAGTATATTAGAATCATCGGTTACATTGTAACAAGTATATTAGAATCATCGGTTACATTGTAACAAGTATATTAGAATCATCGGTTACATTGTAACAAGTATATTAGAATCATCGGTTACATTGTAACAAGTATATTAGAATCATCGGTTACATTGTAACAAGTATATTAGAATCATCGGTTACATTGTAACAAGTATATTAGAATCATCGGTTACATTGTAACAAGTATATTAGAATCATCGGTTACATTGTAACAAGTATATTAGAATCATCGGTTACATTGTAACAAGTATATTAGAATCATCGGTTACATTGTAACAAGTATATTAGAATCATCGGTTACATTTTAACAAGTATATTAGAATCATCGGTTACATTGTAACAAGTATATTAGAATCATCGGTTACATTGTAACAAGTATATTAGAATCATCGGTTACATTGTAACAAGTATATTAGAATCATCGGTTACATTGTAACAAGTATATTAGAATCATCGGTTACATTGTAACAAGTATATTAGAATCATCGGTTACATTGTAACAAGTATTTAGAATCATCGGTTACATTGTAACAAGTATATTAGAATCATCGGTTACATTGTAACAAGTATATTAGAATCATCGGTTACATTGTAACAAGTATGTTAGAATCATCGGTTACATTGTAACAAGTATATTAGAATCATCGGTTACATTGTAACAAGTATATTAGAATCATCGGTTACATTTTAACAAGTATATTAGAATCATCGGTTACATTGTAACAAGTATATTAGAATCATCGGTTACATTGTAACAAGTATATTAGAATCATCGGTTACATTGTAACAAGTATCATCGGTTACATTTTAACAAGTATATTAGAATCATCGGTTACATTGTAACAAGTATGTTAGAATCATCGGTTACATTGTAACAAGTATGTTAGAATCATCGGTTACATTGTAACAAGTATATTAGAATCATCGGTTACATTGTAACAAGTATATTAGAATCATCGGTTACATTGTAACAAGTATATTAGAATCATCGGTTACATTGTAACAAGTATATTAGAATCATCGGTTACATTGTAACAAGTATATTAGAATCATCGGTTACATTGTAACAAGTATATTAGAATCATCGGTTACATTGTAACAAGTATATTAGAATCATCGGTTACATTGTAACAAGTATATTAGAATCATCGGTTACATTTGTAACAAGTATATTAGAATCATCGGTTACATTGTAACAAGTATATTAGAATCATCGGTTACATTGTAACAAGTATATTAGAATCATCGGTTACATTTTAACAACAAGTATATTAGAATCATCGGTTACATTGTAACAAGTATATTAGAATCATCGGTTACATTTTAACAAGTATATTAGAATCATCGGTTACATTGTAACAAGTATATTAGAATCATCGGTTACATTGTAACAAGTATATTAGAATCATCGGTTACATTGTAACAAGTATATTAGAATCATCGGTTACATTGTAACAAGTATATTAGAATCATCGGTTACATTGTAACAAGTATATTAGAATCATCGGTTACATTGTAACAAGTATATTAGAATCATCGGTTACATTGTAACAAGTATATTTAATAATATTACTTGTTACAATGATATAACCGATATTCTACTATAACTTGTTATGAAACCCTTGATGAATTCTAATATACTGTGATTTAATTACTTGTTTACAATGTAACCGATGATTCAAATAACTTGTTACAACTGTAACTTGTTTACTTGTTACAATGTATAACCTGATGATTCTAAATACTTTTACCATGTAACCGAAGATTGTTAAATAATTAATTGTGAAACCGATTGAATTCTAATATACCTTGTTGTGATTCTACAATACAATGAAACCGATGATTCTATATACTACAATATACTAACCATACTTTTTACAATGTGAACCGATGAATCTAACATACTTGTTTACAATGTAACCGAAGATTCCATACCTACTTATTACATGCAACCGATGATTCTAATATTACTTGTTACAACTGTAACCGATGATGCAAATATACTTGTTTACAAAGTAACTGATAATCTAATATACCTGTTACAATGTTAAACGATGATTTTTCCTTAATATACTTGTTTACACAAGTAACCTGAATGAATTCTAATATACATGCATAATATGATGTATACCGTATGGATTCAAATAAAACTATTTCGGTTAAACATAGCAACCGACTGTGATTTCTAATAAACGTTCGTTCACAATGTACACCGAGTGATTCTACAATACTTTTTTACAATGTAACCGATGATATATCAAATAAAACATATGACAATTAACTAATAGATTCTAATATACATGATACAATGTACACGATCAAGAATGCCAAATAGTAACTTGTTAATAAATGTATACTCTGATTACTACTAATAATACTATGTTACAAAGGTTAAATCCATGATATCAAAAATATAACAAATTTTACTAAGTAACCGAATGATTTATAAATACAACTTAGTTAACAGATCCGTAACCGATTGATTCTAAAATACTTGTTTACAATGAAACCCGATGATTCCTAATATACTTGTTACAATATAACCGATGATTATAACATACTTGTTACAATGTAATCCGAAGATTCAAATAATACTTTGTTACAATGTAAACCTATGTTACAACAATACTTGTATACAATGAAACCGAGATACTAATATACTTGTTACAATGTAACCGATGATTCTAATATACTTGTTACAATGTAACCGATGATTCTAATATACTTGACTAATTGGGTGTGGGATGTACGAACACAATTAAACTTACCTGGTACTAATGGAGTTACCTATGTATATGGGACATACCTTTTACTAATTGCATACAGGACGGTGTAATTACACTTGTGTTAGGCACTTAAAAAATGTATCTTACCGAGTCAGATCATACTAACTACAGTTACTAATTAACATTACCTGGTACTGGTAGACTTAGGTAGTTAATTACACTTACCTGTTACTGGTAGAGAGCTGGTGAGGTAAATGTGACTTAGCCGAGGGTACATAGTTGTATCAGTAGTACGTTGTAATGATCATGCTTAGTACTAATTAGACAGGACATGGGTGGGAGGGCTTATAGAGATATGATGTGATACAATTGGGGGGGTGAGGGTGGGGGACATGTAGAATGGGTTTCAGGGGAGTCACCTTCCGAGCTACTCAATAAACGGGGACGTATATGCATAGAAACGGTATCTGGAAACTAGTGGTCTGATCAACTTTGCGCCAGTGGGATTACAAAACAAGTTGATACATGGGATATTATAATTAGGTGATATTACACCCGTCCGACCTCGGTCCACCCCATACTAGGGAAAGATAAATGGGATTATGTTTATGGATCCTTGGAATGACCGTCAATCGTAGTGGGGATCTTGGTAAGCACAGCGAGAAATTCCCTGTACCGTACTAGCGCGACTAAACGCTAACACTTCTACCAGACACCAACGTCGGCTTATTTTTAGACTCGTCGATGTTACAGTCCCTGTGTCGGGCCAATAACACACATTAAATCGACGGGGCGCCTCTTGGCAACGAGTCAGGCTATAGACCAAACACAATCGTAAAATAGCTTACAAATCACCGTAAAATCTTGTGATACATACAACACCAGAGTACTTTGCAGCCATGTCATTTTTATCATCATACGGTTCGGCTTTTAAAATACGAGAAAAAAATATCGTACTACACGGTTATATTTTGCGCATTCAAATACTCTTGTGGTGGATCAAACGATGTCCACAGTGAACCACAAATTCAGTGTTAGAAAGGTGGTAAATTCACCATTGCAAACATTCACAATAAAAGCTTAGACACACTTCGCTATTCCAATGCAAAGCCACTGAAAGG